>NC_056591.1:10348048-10355612 GCF_018340385.1 Cyprinus carpio
AGGCTAATTGCATTGTCTGTTGGCATAGAAAGAGAACATCATTAGTGTCTTTAAGTGTAATCATTCTCAAGAGTGAGTATGAGCTACCACAAACAAAAACACACACACACACACACACACACACACACAACACACACACACACATAACTGCATTCCTCAGCCATCCTTCAATCACTCTCGGGCCTTTTTTTCTTCAAGGATCTGTATTCATTTGGATGCATCTTCCTTCTTGTTATTAGACACCCTGGCCTAAGCATGAAATGGTTTTCTGCCTGTATGTTATTCCCCCTGTTTCAATGCTAACACAGCCTGCTTTTGGTCAGCTGGAAATGAGCCAGTCTGTTTTCTTCTTTGTGCATTAATATATGGCATGAGATTGTGATTTGTATTGGTGGGGTGGTTAATGCTGATTTGTACTTCTCCAATAACCAATCTGTACACACATTTGTACCCAAATATGCATTTATAGGGTCGGAGTTTGGTTTGCTTGCTTTGTTTATCTTTGTTTTTGTGTGTTGCTTTGTTTAGCTTTGATATGCTTCCGGTTTACTGCTTCGGCTAGTTTTTATTTGTTTTTCTTTGATTTGCTTTGCTTTGTGTTTTGTTTTGCTTTGAATTTTTCATTTTTTGATAAATCTGAAATATTTTTTAGTTTCATTGTAATTTCTATGGACAACAATCATTTCTATGGAGTTGGTCAAGGATCGAGCTGTTGGGTACCACATGTTGGGGCATGGCTGGTGATTGTTGGCTTAGTAACTAGCCATTCAACTGAATCATTAATACAGGACCCGATTCTGTGTTACAGACACATAACGAAAACGAATGTAAGCCTGATCCATAGAAAATTCAACACTGTAGTGCTATGATGTGTTTATCTAGTTCATGTGGCATCATGCTTTCCTGACATTGCTGAACCCCCCCAAATAGTGGAGAACACAATGCGGAGAGCTAAGGTATGTCTTAATTCTGTTGAACTAAGCACACCAAAACAGTAACCGCACAAAGCTAACGCCTGAAAAGCAATATACTATATACAGGTTATATTGCATTTACCTTGTTTTTTGTTTTCACTGCTGCCCCTCATCTGAGGTTTTCACGACCCTCTAAAATAAGAAGACTTCATTATATTATCCTTCTATCCTTCTATTATCCTACATTATCCTATATTATCCCTAAAATCCCTATATATTCTGATATAGTCTTCCGGTATTCATGACCCTTTGACCCATTTGCAGATGAATTCTGTCGAAATTGTCTTTGGGTCTTCCATTATTAGGAACAACTATTGCACAGGTGACCCCCTGCAAAGTTTACAAAAATCTTATTCTCGCTGGCTTACTTCGTATAGTATTTATAAATCTTGGTACTGCATTACGTTTGTATAATGCTGAAAAATCTTGAGAAATGATCTATTTTCCCATAAACGCTCTGTTGCGGTGTTAATGAAATGTTTCCTCGTCCTTTCCTTGAACAGCTGCGCCACTGAGCTTTAGTCACATCAGGACAAAATTCAAGTTCAAATCTGGAAGGCTCAAAATTAAGTGCAGATTATTCTCCAATAACCCTAAACTGTCTATCATCCAGACGTGTGTGAGTGGGATTAATCGCCAGACTCTGCAAGACTGGAACAAAGCAAACCAATACAATTATCATAGGAAAAATCTATCTTATGTTTGTGTATTTTTTTTAGTTTTATAGAGAGAGAGACGAGGACGAGTTCCTACTTGAGGATGAGAGAGAGAGCGAGCGAGAGAGGAGAGCTCAGTGGAAACATTTCAGTCTCAGTATAGGTCCAGGAAAGACACATGAGGGAGGGTTTCTGAACCTCCTCATTTAATATAATGTATTATTGAGGTTGAAGTGTGGTAAACCCACCCATGCTAATGAGCTCCCCCTCCCCCCCCTTCCCCGCCCGCATCGCATTAGCTTTGCCTTGAGGACCCTCTTCTCCTGAATTGGCACACGAGCCACATTAAAAAAATCTCCATTTCAACCCAAACTTTATTTAACATTGTGTTTTGGGCTCATTGCGAAGAAGCGATATGCTATCTGACTGCCATTTGGAATGCAGGTGAACCTTTAGTAGCTGTAGAACGAGTGAGACTTGTGTAAGTGCTAGACTAAAGACCCTCAGGCATCACAGAACTAACATATTTGAAACCGCTCTATAGGTGCAGATCCAAGCAACCGCTTCAAGCCGCCTGCAGTACTCCTTAAGCAATACTATAACAGTTCCCCCATGCTATGAGTTAGCATAAAAGCACAGTAACATCTGATGAAAAGGAGAGTGAGCCAGGGTTGTGGCTAATGTCTCCTAGATGGTTAGCGGTTGTCTAAGTGATAGAAATTCAGGAAGACACTACTTTTGGAGACAAGCACACACCGAGTTCAAAGCCTTCCACACAATACAGCCCAGGGACAGAGATTTCCATTATGTGGACTTTTCAACAACCGGATGGACTAGCCCCTAATTTCTGTTCCCTAAAGACACCACACACACAACGTAAAGCAACAAAACTATCCAATTACAGGTTCTTTGTTCTCGTTTCTGGCTCTGATTGAGGACTTTCCTAGATGTGTCCAGTTTAAATCCAGGCATCTGCAGCCATGAGGGCCTGCTCTTTTATGGGCTGAACTCAGGTTTCTGAGGTGGAGAAAGAGAGAGAGGGAACAGCTGGTCCAGATATCTACAGCTCTGTCTTCTGTAAAGGCTGTGTATATGTTAGTGAAAAAAATAGAGAATGTAGAGGATCGTGAAAATGTCGATTGTGCTCCGTCCTGTTCGTGTGGATGTCGTGCTTGTAAGGTAGCTACGTTTGAGGAGGACTGGCCTCTCCTGCCTGCAGACAAAACGGGAATCATAAAACAATCTGATCTCACAGACAGGAAAGAAGTAGAAGGAGAGAGGAGGAGAGCGCGATAACATCCAATTAAGAGGGACAAGAGAAAGTTGCAGATGGTGAAAGTGCAGGCCTCGGCGTTAGGAGGGGCCTGGGCTGCGGGGTCAACATCACTCAGCCAGTTATAGCGTTTTTCCCTTGAAAGATCGCAACAGCATCCACCGTTTTTTTTTTGCTCTTTCTGTATACCCCCATTTCATCTCCACCCAATTCACATGCATGATTTATCATCTACGGTTCAGTGGTTCTCAATGGTTTTGCCTTCAGTGATTTTGACTTGTGGACAACCCAACCACCGAGTACCAAAACATTAGGTTATGGTTTGCACTCTACCATTTTTTTTTTTTTTTAACACACTGTGTAAATAATGGTTCAGTATGCGTTAACATTGGGCTTTAAAAACTGTTAGATATCCTTAACTGAAACACACAATTTCAAAGCATTTATTATATATTAAACAAAAGACCATCATCTGCATGTTGAATAACCTCTACTGTAAAGGTGGTTGCCAATTTTTGTACTGCCTAAATAAAAAATAAATTTACTTAATAGGAGATGGTCTGGTAATGTGATTACAAGCTGATAATTTTGTCCAAACCTTGCATCCTTCATTACATGTAAATCCCAAAAATTTTATACTTAATGAATATATGGAGTTTGTGTGGAAAAAATGGGCAGGTAAATTATAGTTCACACCATGTGACTTGATGGGTTGCGTTATTTATGCGTTATTTCTAGTGTTTTTGGCAAGGATAAAGAGGGGGGAACACTGTAGCATTCTCATAATGTGTTGAGGAATGTTAAGAATAATAAATGTGGTCAAACCGCTGCTTTACTTGACAATGAGTGTAGTTCGTTATTTTAGCCATAGCTAATGAGTGCGTGTTGCAAAATTAGTCAAAGTGGTTACGAAACTCAAAAAAAAGTAACGTGACCTCCAAAATGTTAAAATTGAAGAACATTGAATAATTGTAATATAAACATCATATTGACGGTCCGTAATTAAAAGACATAAACAATAATACTTCTGACAAATGTTGTTATTGGGGCTAGAAACTGAAGGAAAAGTGTTAATGTGATCTTCACAACGGATTGGTGGTGGATATGCTGTACATGTCTTACATATTTGCAAATTTTAACAGCGATTATTCAGCCTCCTAATTTGAAGGTGCTGGCTGCTTTGGTGCCAGGCTATCAAGCACAGTACTATCAACATCAGTCCTTGTATTGTTCATTACCGTTATCAAGAGGTGCCATGATTGCAGTGCTTGAGGATCATTTTCCTTGTTAAAAGTGTAATGCTTGAAATTGCAGAGAGATGGAGATTTTTCACTTCTAGGCTGCTGCTCAGATTATGGCATAATATACTAATAGTTGGCGTCAAAAATTGAGATCACTCTCGATTAACCACGCATTACTCATTGGGAAACAGGGGACTATACATTTTTGTAGTGCACTCCGTATAGGACCTAACTTTATTGGTAAAACAGACTGTATAGTTAAAACAATTGTGGTAAACTAGGTTTTTACTTGGTCAAGAGGCATAGCTGTCTCCCCTCGCTGACGGCAGCACTCTGACCATTTGCCAACACCCATCCCACTCTCTCCTCCGTGTCTATCCTATAAAGGCATAAAAGGCAAAGAGGTACTGTCCACAAAAAAACGGGATTCAACATTTTCCAGCTCAGGATAAGCTGTTAAGAAAAAACGGTGGAGGGATGTCAAAACAGTGACTGAAAAATTAAAGTTAAATATTAATCTTTCAAAAAAATTGAATACCACTTTGGGTGACTAGACCCCCGGTACCTTACGTTCAAATTAACTTCCGCATTTGCATTTTTTGGTAACCGAGGAGCAGTTTGTAATATTAACAATTTAACTTGAGTATGTGCTGATACTAGTCGCAATCTGATCAACCAGTTAGTCTTGCTTACCGTATTTTCTTTCTCGTTTAGATATCTACCTCACTAAATAGTTAACTCCTGACTGCTTAACTTCATGGTACTAGATGATGGTTAAGCATATCTTGTTGCAGAAACTGTATAGTATAAACAGGATTCTAATTCTGTGGAACAAAAATGCTTATGTTGCATCCGGAGTTGAAGATATGAGGCACTTTAAAGTAACCATCACTTCTCCTTGACGCCAACCCTGCTCCATCATGAAAAGTGTAAAGAACAAAGAGGAAGAGATATTGTCGTTGCATTCATTTTTTTTGGGCAACACCTATTGTATTGCATCTAGTCAACTGTTTACTTAACCGTCGTTCATCAAGGATTTAAATTGCTGTTTTGAATGCAGACAGTTTTCTTTTTTTTTTTTTTGAGCTTCTACAGTTACACAACCATACGCTGTACAAGACATGTTTGCAATGATACCCAACTCCAGCAAAATTATACTGATACTGAGTGTCCAGACTTGGTTGCATCCATAGGGAACATCCTGCAAAACACAGACCGTGACATCTGGTAGCTGTTACCATCGTTATCTTGTTTTCATTAATCTTTAGGAAGCGCGCGCGTAAATTAAAAATAACAGTTAATTAAACAAAACAGCCCCATGGGTTCCATTTTATTCTGGTTTGACTTATGAGGTCAGATGGCCACCTCAACCAGTCCTAGATGTTGTTTTGCAAGTGGTAATGGTAGAAATTCCGTGCAGCATAACGGAATCGAAACCCAACACTGTTTCCAAGTATGGAATAAGTCTAAAGTAATCCAGCTTTTCAAACGTACAATGAAGGGGTCATAAATGAAATTAAAAAAGGAAAATATCTTAGGTTAAACTTGCATGCATTTTTTAAAATAATTGAAATACCTCCCCCCCCCCCCCCCCCCCCCCCTCAGTTACCTATTGCATTTGACTGTATATGTGTCAACATGTTTCAACATTATGTTTCTATAATTTTATCAGAGATCAAATCAACGAATCAGAATGTATTTTGATTATCAGGTATGAATATTTGAGGTGTGGCTAGTAGAATGTAACGCTTTGAAAGAAGTAAATTTTTTTGTATTGCATTTTTGTCCTTTTACCAAATGAGTTAAATAACTTGCAACATTGATTGTTGGATCAGTTAAATGCTTAGAAAAAACCCCACATCTGTTTGCATAATGTATTATTAGCTGAATGCTGAGAGATATTGTCATCTGTAGACGCAGTGTGATGATACTAAGGTTTATGCAGAGATTTAAGAGGTTAAGAGAGATTTGTGGAGGTGTCCCCCAGAGTGGTGCCAGTTTAGTAATTGACAACTTTTAGTGAGGTTCAGTTTTATTTTACTTAGGATTATGGGAAAAGCTTAATAATCTTTTCTATTTTATTTTATTTTATATGTTTTTGTTAAGAAGAGTAGTTTACTTCACAGAATGACAGCTGGTATCCAAACAGCTGATGGGCACCAATTTACTTCCATATTTTATATATATTATATATATATATATAATATATATATATATATACTATATATATATTCATAACTTGACCAGACTACTATTGGGGTTATAGTTACTTTTGGAAAGTGTAGTTAGTTAGGTTACAACGTTAACCATCATCAATTAAAAGTAATCCGTTATGATACAGGTTACCTATTCATAAAAGTAACGCGTATAGAGTACTCATGCGTTACCAAAATTAAAAGGCCGTTTTCATGCAGCGGCTCACACATGCACAGACACAGCCCCGGCCCCTTATTAAATGCACCTAGATAGTCGTGGACTTCCCGACACAATGAATAACCGTCAGTCATATCCGACTCATCTCTAAATTAACACTGCAGGATAACAATACAGGGAAAGAACAGTCAGCAAGATAGGCCTATTCCACAATATGTTGGCGTTTTATTTATTTTTATTATCACAGCAAATATATAAATCAAAATTGCACCCTCCCAGACCCAGCGGGTAGCCTAGGCTATGTATACTTACGGAGCACCCACAAGATAACTAATGATTACGAAGAGATACAACTCGTCCTCCTTCGCAGCAGGCTTTGTTACCCAGAGTGCTAGCTAGATTGGTGCCTTTGGATGCGAGCTGTTTTTTTTAAATTGGAGGTAGATTTGGGGCGGTCGAGTCAGAAGATTTTCACCAACGCAAGACCCGTCGCTGACATTTTAACTAGGTTTCTTTTCTTTTTCGTGGACAAAATTGATCAATAATTTGTGCCGTACTTCCATAAACCAAACGCTGTCCTCTCTGCCCTCTTGCCGGGGGTCGTTCGGAAAAAAAAAAACCCCACACACACACAGGGTCAGAGCTGATCCTCCCTGATACTCACCGGCACCCCGTCCTAAATCTGCCGCTGAACCAGGCTCCCCGATAGGAGTGGTGTGGGAGAGAGGGAGGGGGCTGGGAGACGAGTCAGGGCGGCGGGGTGCACGAGGAGACAACACCTGAAAATGGAAATGGAGCCTTCACCCTGCGCATATGTTCTTAAAAGACAAACAAACGAGAATATCAATCGGGGTAGAACAGAGTCTATCCCCATGGTGAGGACATGTCACACTGGGTCCTAGTGGCAAGCGGTAGGGAAAAGAAGAGGGAAGGAAAGGAAGAGGGAATAATAGGTGAATAAGAGGAATTAAGAAAAAGAGAGTTCTAGCCCCACCCCCGGTCTCAGTTGCCTCCAGTTCTCCCTACCACCACCTTGTGCTCGCTGTT
>NC_056591.1:10355712-10359642 GCF_018340385.1 Cyprinus carpio
GAACACTCCATAGAGTTCAAAGGCACTTTCACACAATACAGCCAGACAAGATTTCCATTTATGTGACTTTTTCAACAACCGGACGACTAGCCCCTCCTTTCTCTTGTTCCCCTAAAGACACACACACACACAGCGTATTAAGCACAAAACTATCCAATTACAGGTTCTTTGTTTCACCGTTTTCTACCAAACAGTTAGAGGATTTCATAGATGTGTCCAGTTTAAATCCAGCATCCGCAGCCTGGGGGCCTTCTCTTTTATGGGCTGAACTCGGGTTCTGAGCGTGAGAAGAGAGAGGGGAACAGCCTGTAAAGATATTACAGCTGTCTTCTGTAAGGCTGTGTATATGTTAGTGATAATGAGAATGTAGAGGGAGTGAAAATGTGATTGATGGCGTGTGTGTATATGTGTGCTTGTAAAGATACGGTTGAGGAGACTGGCTCTCCTGCCTGCAGCAAAAAGCGGAATCATAACCAATCTATTCCAGAAAGAAGTAGATGAGAGAGGAAGCGAATAAAAAGAAAGTGGAGATGGTGAAAGGGACTTCGACTTTCTGAGGGGGCCCGCATGCTGCGAGGGTTCAACACTTCAGCCAGTATAGCGTTTTTCCTTGAAAGTCGCAGCA
This sequence comes from Cyprinus carpio, assembly GCF_018340385.1. Lineage (NCBI taxonomy): Eukaryota > Metazoa > Chordata > Actinopteri > Cypriniformes > Cyprinidae > Cyprinus > Cyprinus carpio. The sequence goes on from NC_056591.1 coordinate 10,356,338, forward strand.
GTGCCCCGCTTTTTTGCTCTTTCTGTCTCCCCCCATTTCATCTCCACATTCCACCCTGATGATTTATCTCTAGTTCAGTGGTTCTCAACTGGTTTTGCGCTAGGATTTGATAAGTGGCAATAACACAGTACAAATGGATTTATGGTTTTGCTCTACCATTTTTTTTTTTTTTTTAACACTTTAAAATATGGTTCAGTAGGTTAACATTAGTTTAAAAACTTTAGATATCCTTAAATGAACACAATTTCACAGCATTTATTATATATATAAAATAAAAAGACCTCATGCATTTGAACCTCACTGTAGGTGTTGCCAATTTTGTTTTGCCTAATATAAAAATAAATTTACTTAATTAGAGATGTGGTAATGTGGTCTATGACAATTTTGTCAAACCTTCATTTCATTACATTCAATCCAAATTTTATATTTAATGAATACTTATGAGTTTGTGTTGGAAACTGGGCAGGTAAATTATAGTTCACACCATGTGACTTGATGGTTGCGTTATTTATGCGTTATTTTAGTTGTGTTTTGGGCAAGATAACAAAAGAGGGAACATGTAGCATTTATAATGTGTTGAGGATGTAAATAATAAATGTGTCAAGCGCTGCTTTACTTAATGAGTGTTTGTTATTTAGCATGCTAATGAGTGCTGTTGCTAGCACTAGTACAAGCTGGTAGAACTCAAAATAAATAGCATTGACTCCAAAATGTAAGAGTGAAGAAATTAATCATGTCATATAGCATCCTTATTGACGGTCCTTAATTAAAAAGACATAAAATAATAATTCGGACAATGTTTTATTATTGGTCAAACCTGAAGGAAAATTGTTTAATGTATCTTAGCAGGATTTGTGTGGATATGATGTACATTGCTTACATATTGCAGAATTTAAAGGATTATTAAACCACATCAATTTAGAAGGTGCTGCTTTCGGACCCAGGCTATCAAGCACTTACTATAACATCAGCTTTTGTATGTATTCGTATCAAGAGGTGCATGATGGTGTTGAGCTCATTTTCCTTGTAAAAGTTGTGATGTTGAAATTGCAGAGAGAGAGATGGAGTGTTTCACTTCTAGGGCTGCTCGAGTATGGAATACTATACTAATAGTTTGGTCCAAATTGGATCACTCTCATTTAACACGATTACTCATTGGCAACAGTGGGATTACATTTTTGTAGTGAACTCCGTGACCACTACTGCTAAACATTACTGTATAGTTAAACCCTTTGGTTTAACACGAGGTTTTTAATTGGTCAGAGGCATAGCTGTGTGGGCCAGCCACTCCTGACCTTTTGCTAACAACCATCCCCCTCTCTCCCCTGTTACATATAAAGGCATAAAAGGCCAAAGATGTGTACGGTTATAAAAAATCGGTATGTTCAACATTTCCAGGTCAGAAAGCTGTAAAGAAAAGGCTGTATGGCTGTCAACAGTGATGAAAAATTAAGTTAAAATTAAATCTTTCCAAAATTTGAATTACCACTTTGGTGCCTAGCACGTTACTTAAGTTCAAATTCACTTCGCATTTGCATCTTTTTGTACAGTAGGAGCAAGTTGTAATATTACATTTAACTCTGAGTATGTGCCGATACTATTGCAATCTGACACCAGTAGTCTTTTTTTACCGTTATTCTTTTGCTCAGTTTAGAATATCTACCTCACTAACTAGTTAACTCCTGACTGCTTAAATATGGTACTAGATTATGGTTAATAATATATTGTTGCAGAAAACTGTCATAGTATAAAAGGATTCTATTGTACTGTGGCACAAAAAATGCTTATGTGCATCCGGAGTGCAGAATGATGCACTTTAAAGTAACATCACTTCTTTGACGCCAAACCTTGCTCCATCATGAAAAGTTTAAAGCACAAAGAGAAGAGATATTGTGTGCATGCAACACCTATTGTATGGCATCTATTCAATGTTACTTAACCGTTGTTCATCAAGGATTTAAATTGCTGTTTGAATGCAGGAAGTTTTTTTTTTTTTTTTTTTGAGCTGACAGTAACAAAACCATACGCTGTACAAGACATGTTTGACTGATACCCAACTCCAGCAAATATACTGATACTGCGGTCAGGATTGCTGCATCCCTAGCTACCATCCTGCAAAACACAGACCGTGAACGCGTAGCTGTTACAATTGTTATTTGTTTTCATTAATCTTTGGAAGCGCGCGCGTGCATTAAAAATAACAGTTAATTAACAACTAGACCAATTGGTTCCCATTGTTATTTGGTTTGACTTATGATGTCAAGATTGCACCTCGACCAGTACTACTGTTTTTTGCAAGTGGTAATGGTAAATATGCAGAAATGTCAGAGTGGCTTTTTAGAAGGGAATAAGTCTACCCCAAATCCACTTTTCAAAGTATATGAAGGGATCATAAGTGAAATTAAAATATCTTAGGTTAAACTTGCATGCATTTTTAAAATAATTGAAATCAACATCCCCCCCCCCCCCCCCCCCCCCCTTGGCACGTTACCTATGTGCATGCTCTGGACGTGTATTAGTGTCGAACGAGTGTTCACTCATTATGTTGCTATAATGTTGTGATCTTAGAGATCAAATCAGAATCAGATGATTTGATTATCAGGTAGGATATATGTGAGGTTGTGGCTAGTAGAATGTTCAAGCTTTGAAAGGAATACATTTGTTAGATGGCAATTTTTGTTTTAACCAATGATTACATTAACTTGCAAATTGATGTCGGGGTCATAATGCTTGGAAAAAATCCTGTTTGCATAAAGTATTATTAGCTGAATGCGAGAGATAGTGCCATCTGAGACCATTGTGATATACTCAGTGTTATTGTAGAGATTTAGAGGTTAAAGAGACGATTTTTGTAGAGTGTGGGCCAGAAGTAGTGAGTTCAGGTGATTTTACTTCGGATTATTGAAAGCTTAAGTAATCTTTATTTGTATTTATTTTCTTTATTCCTTACTTACTTACTTTTACTTCTTTAAAGTAGTATCGTACGTTCCGTATGAGCTGGTATCCAAAACAGTAATGGAGCACCATTGACTTTCCAATATATATATAAATATTATACAATATATATAATAATATATATATATATCTTTATATATATATAAGTTTGTGTGTGGTGTGTTTTGTGTCTGTCTTCGTGTGGGGTGTGGGTGTGGTGTGGGTGTGGTGGTGTGTGTTGTGTGGTGGGTTGTTTTTTTTGTTTTTGTTTTTTTTCTGTTTTTTTTCTACTTTTGTGTTCAACAGCAAAATAATGCATACAAAACAGTCTTCACAGGACCGGTGCTCTCTCCTCATCCCCAATTTCTTCG
>NC_056591.1:10359836-10360661 GCF_018340385.1 Cyprinus carpio
AAGCTATTTGACACTTCCTGGTATTTATGAAGCTATTTGACACTTCCGTTCTGTTTTTTTCTACTTTTGTGTTCAACAGCAGAAATAAATTCATACATGTTTGGAAACAAGTGGAGGGTGAGTAGACAGAATTTTCTATTCTGGAAGTGAAGTACTCCTTTCATATTGCAAAACTAAACATATTGATAAGTGGTTCAGTGTAAGCTGGGCTGTGAATAAAGAGAGACTGTTAAATCAAATGATTCCTTCACTTTAAAGAAAAGTGCTAGTCTTGCAAAAATAAACAAACATTTTCTTAATTTATTCACGCACACTCCAAAATGCACATGGGGCAACTGCTAATTTTTTTTATTTATTCATTAATTTTATAAAGCAATGTCATAAGGATTTGTCAGAGACTTTCTGCAGATTAAGCAAATGAGAGAAATGATGAGGGGAGAGTGTGAAGTCCTTAGTGGGGAATTGTTCACTAGCATTAGACAGACATTAGCTTTTATTAACGTATTATCTTTCTAGATTCTCTAGGGTTTATATATGGGGTTGTGTGGGATTGGGGCTTGATGTCTACGTTCACAGTTTTACACTAGTTTTCACCATCCATTGTTTATTTATGGTATGAAACACTCAGCAAAAAACAAAGCTGATTCATTTAATTTATGCATAATGCGGCAATGTTGCAGACAACAGAATGGAGCCTCTTTTAATGGATAGAGTTTGTAAGCTAAACCTCTGATTATTATGATAAAGATGCTGATGTTTAAGATATCAAATTATTCAAATAAATATATCACATAGGCTAAATAACATGGCAATAAAAGATCAGTG
>NC_056591.1:10361097-10361188 GCF_018340385.1 Cyprinus carpio
AGCCTCCAGCAAGTGGCGCCATAGAGCTGGGCATAGGCAGGCCGCCCCACCCGTCCTGGCCCCGTCAAACCTGGCGGTGAGCGGAAGAGCA
>NC_056591.1:10363016-10363736 GCF_018340385.1 Cyprinus carpio
CTTCGTTTAATTGCGTAATTGCTCGACTGTTACATGGAACCGGCTCCAGCACTGCGGCTTTATGGCGAGGAGTCCCGAGGTGGGCTGATGGGCTGGCGGCACTCCACGGGTCAAGATTACACCCGGCCTGTCGTGACCCTCACCCGTGTGGCCAGATCTTGCGTTTCTCCAGGGCCAGGAGTGCCCCTGAAACAGATCTCCAGGCATGCTGTGGTTACCGCGGATGCCTCACCGCCGGCTGGGGGGGCCCATTTTCGCGGGCATGTGCAGTCTCAGGGGGGTTTGGGCCGGGCCGCAGCTGCGGTAGCACATCAGTTGCCTAGAGTTGTGCTTAGTGCACCTTGCCTTGAACCGTCTCAAGGTCGCTACGGGGGAGCCAAGCATGTGTGCTGGTCGAGCCGGACAACACAGCGACCGTTAAGTACATCAACCAGCAGGTGGTCTGGCTCCCGTCGGATCTGGCACCATACCTCCTCCTTTGGAGTCAGAAGGTTCTAGAGGTCTCTTACGTGCCATTCACATTACAGGCCTGCTCAACGTGCAGCCGACAGGCTGTCTGAGCAATGCTCTCCCAGAGTGGCTCATCCCCCTGATGAATCCCAGCTGATTTGGAGCTGATGGAGCCGCTCAGGTAGACCTGTTTGCTTCTCCAGAGACCGCTCACTGCCAGTTGTTCTACAGGGATGCACTGGCACACAGCTGGCCGCGGGGCCTACACAA
>NC_056591.1:10363814-10363890 GCF_018340385.1 Cyprinus carpio
GCGCCGTATTGGCCCACGCGGACCTGGTTCCCCGAACTAGTGCTCCTCGCGACAGCCCCTCCTTTGCCGATTCCTT
>NC_056591.1:10365309-10367787 GCF_018340385.1 Cyprinus carpio
CGTGGCGTCTCCGTTCCCTCCTTCAGGGAACGAGGGTTACCATACGTAACCGAGACGTTTTTGTGAAATAAATGCTAATGGCTAGCATACAGACTAATGACATCTTGTCTTTCCTTGTTGTTCAATTAAAAAAAGGTTCAGCATTGCCTGTGTTGCCAATTTGAGGAATATTGCATCTGGTTATGATAATAAATAAATAAATAAATAAATAAATAAACAACATTTACTATGATCAAATCTAACATTTTGTCAAGGAGTGCAGCTGTCTCTTTGCACTGCTGACATAATTTTCTGTCTTGTAGCATTCATGGTTTTTATGCCTACTGGTACGTACTGCCAGATGGTTCTCACTAATTCTCTGTTGAATGAAGGTGCTTCTCAGAAGATCATTTTAGAAGTCAAAGTCAAGTTCAGACTTTATAATCAGTCATTATTATCTGCTATTTTGATCATGCAGGTACTGAAGTACATAATATAGTTCTTTAGAGAGCTCGACTACCCCCCCAAAAAACTGATATACTGTAGTTTTATTTCTAAATTAATTGGCTGCTTTTATTCTGCTCTTGAGTCTGGGTTATTCTTAAGTAGGGATTGTTTTTGAAAAATTTAATCGTGCTTTCGGGTGCAATTTTCCCTTCATTCTTCAAGGTGTTGCAGTGTTTCTTTATTCTGTTTTCTCACATTTATTTAGATATTTGTCCTACTAAGTAATTTTTGGATTTGTAAGAAGAACCCTTACCTCACAATTCCTGTCAATAGAAATTTGATTTATTCAACTTTATTGTGTCATTCGCCCCATCAGATCTGAAAACATTTTATTTAGGGTATCAATGGAATTCAATAATTTGAATAATGAATTATCATGGTTATTATATAACCAAAGTATGTATTTTAATTTTAAATATGACTTTCTTCAGTGGAGCACATATGGAGGAAATGTGAAAATGTTGTGTTCATTATTACATTTAGAAATAACTATTTTCACTTGTAAATGTTACTTGATCTGTGCATATTTGTAGTTTTTCACTGGAGAAAGCGAAATTACTGTGTGGATAGAGAACTCATTTGCATCTGAACTTAAAAACGGATTCGGATTGATGTATTTGCTTCTTACAAATATGCAACTTTTCACTTCGCGTGATGTTATTTACGAACTGGAGTCATGGCTTGCTTGTGATACATTATTGCAATGCAATATGCAAATGATGTACATTAATACTATTTCACCAAAAGCGCTAAGATTTTTTTTTTTTTGCATGCTTGATGTTAATTGCATTACATAAGTTGCTTTGGAAGTCGCAGTATGTTTTTCTTAGATAATAAAAAAAAAAACACAATTTATATATGTCAGAAAAATATGGTATACTGAATAGGAGAAAGAAAATACAGGTTGAAAATGACTCACATTGTTTTTTTTTTTTTTTGTTTTTTTTATACTTCAGGAAAACACTAGATATTTCTCATCTAAATTGTCCAGTCCTAGTGCTGCTACAAGGTCCTGTGATGATAAGAGAACGTCCTTGTGGTTGTTGTCTGATATATCATGAGAGCCTCATATCATCAGCTGTGCTGGACTCAATGTTGTTTTGGAGGCTTGGATCTGAGAGCGAGTGGATGCCTTGGGTTATATCTCTCTGATGCAACTCATCCCTAAACCCTGAGACATCTCCACTCACTTCTGCCCCTTCTGTCCTCGTGATCCTTTGTACCACTGCTAGATCCTGTTTCAGCTTTGCTGTTCTGGAGAGACACTTTTTTATTTCTCTGTTCAGCTCTTATACACAAACCCTCAGCAGCGTTTTGACTGCACTGGACTGATCTTTGAGGAGCTCCTGGCTTTTGTACTTTTTAAAGCTGTTGTACTTCAAACAGTCTGGAGCTGTGTCTCTCTGTCTCTCTCTCTCTCGTTTTATATGCGTGTTAGTAAACCAAGGCCAGTTTTTACGTATTAACCCACATCTAACAGATTGTAAAGGGATTAAAGCAGTCAATCAGTCTCATCTCTCCTCTAATAGACATATTAATCATCTGATCCAAAACCATATTAGTTATACCAGCTCAAAACCATACCGTTCACACGTGGGCTCCTCATGATCTATCATTCTTGCAAATATTATTTGTGTGTGTGTGTGTGTGTGAGAGAGAGAGAGTGAGAGTGTGTGCTTAGCTACAATTCAAAGGCATAGTTGTCACAGAAGTGAGATAAATCTGACAAAATCCATGTTTGTGGACCTTGGAGTATCAAAATTATAGAATAGGTGTTAACATGCTAATGTTTATTCATTTTAGGGGTATGTTTGGGTTTTCCATCATTAAGAATAGATTTATCTTAACGCTGGAGATATGTATGGCTTCATTTATAGCTACCAAGAATAAACGTGTGGCTCAGTGAATAGACAGGGGGGGGCAGGACATTTTGTTGTTCGGACTTATCTTAGTAAGTTATTAAGATATTTTAAAAATTGAAATTTCATATAA